>NC_090224.1:35382618-35405118 GCF_024489055.1 Chanodichthys erythropterus | reverse complement strand
GTTAAGTCCGTAAAACTGAAGTCGTCCTTTGTCTCACTGGCATGCGGGAGATTTAATCCTGAAAGACCTGGACTGAGCAGACATACACACAAACACGCTTACACACACTTTTATCGCCCTTCGCTTTCATTTGCCAGACAAATTCCCAACTCTGTAAGAGGATGATATGACATGCTGAAATTGATGAGGCTTATACTTTCAGCATGACTGCATTTAACAGTCTGATACTTCAATTTATGTCTTTTTTTCATAAACTTTTCATTCATTTGCAGATGATACTTTTCAGTGTTATTTTAGTATCATTGTTGTACCATTAAAGTTTTTGTTAATACTAATATTTTATTTTAGATTTATATTTTGTTTAAATTTTTTATTTTAGTTAAAGTTTAAGTAATTTTGTTGTGTTGTCTATTTGTAATGTCTATAGTTTTTAAGTTTTACTTTATTTGGTTTTAGTTATTTTAGTACTTCAACTAAAATACATAAAAAAAATATAATAATTTATAATAAATTTAAATAAAATAAAGTTTTATTTTATTTTATTTCAGTTACTGTTTTTTATTTCAGGTAATGAAAATGTTTTTATAATTTGACTTTTAGTTAATGATAACCTGATGCATTTTAAAAAAATGTCTCATTGCAAAATAAATGTCAAATAATTAAGTGAATTGGCAAAAAAAAAAAAAAAAAAAGATAATTAGAAAAAATATATTTTATATATAATAATATATAAAATATAAACGGTGACCAGTTATCTAGTATTAAACACCTCCTTTAATTAATTGAATAAAACATATTAACATATATATATATATATATATATATATATATATATATATATATATATATATATATATATATATATATATATATATATATATAATATACTTTGCCTCAAATAATTACATTATAAAAATTAAAAGCAGCATTAATATTAAATACTTTTCCTTTAAATAATTACATTAAAAATAATAATATTAAAGAAATAATATAAAAAAAATAATACAGGATCTAATATTTAATTATACTCTTTCTTTGAGTAAGTGAGGTCATTTGTGATTTTTTGGCTCTTTTTGTGATGATGTTCATCCCAGAGTGTCGAGCTGGTCTTCGAACTTGGGTTTCGAAAGCTTGAACAGCTAGAAGCATCCGCATTCATATAAATTTTGGTATGGTTTGAGCCATAATGTTTAAGGTATAGTGTGTCGGGGGGCGCTGCGCAGTGGCGACCAGCAGTACAGTCGGTCTGTCTCATCTTTTTTGTTTGATAAGTTGTTTGTTGTGATCATTGTAGTCTTTATCGGTATAAACAATCATTAGATGTACTGTCTAACAGACCGTTATTATAGTCACTATGAGTCGTGTATGGGAGCTGGCTTTAATAGTTGGTTTGATACTGTTTGTCATCAGCGTGGCAAGTGAACTGGCTAGCAACGCGGAGGCACATGTACGCTACAACAGAGACTTTCTCTTAGAACTGAGCGCCTACGCGAGCTATTGGAATCACAACGATGTAAACATACCCACGGAGATAAAAAGAACTGTCAATGATAAGGAATACAAGAGGAAACGAGGGAAGAAGGGAGGAGTTCGCCAAAGACTCAAGAGGAGGAAAACAAATGTGCCACTTCCAACTATCATTCTCTCTAACGTACAATCGCTAAAAAGAAAAGCAGATGAGTTGCGAGTAAACACTCGTTACTTACATGAATATAGGGAAGCCTGTGTCTTGGCCTTCTCTGAAACTTGGCTTAATGATACTGTGTTGGATTCCGAGGTTTGTCCTGAGGGATTTAGTTTGGTGCGTTTGGATCGATGCAGCGTGGCTACAGGCAAGGAACACGGAGGGGGCGTGTGTGTCATGATAAATGACAGATGGTGCAAAACAACTGTGGTAAGAAAAAAGATTTGCACTAAAGATATTGAACTTTTATCAGTTTCTATGCGCCCCTCGTATCTTCCTCGTGAATTCCCACAAATATTTCTGACTGTTGTCTATATACACCCAAGAGCAGACATAAACAATGCAGCAGATATTATTTTTAATATCACTCAAGAATTGGATAAAATCTCACCAGATGCTCCCAAGTTTATAATGGGGGACTTTAATAATTGCACTCTCAAAAAAACTCTGTCTACCTATTCACAGTATGTCACCTGTCCAACACGAAAAGATAAAATTATTGATTTATGCTACGGCTCCATCCCCAAGGCATACTCATCTAGTGCCAGGGCCCCCCTGGGTGGCTCAGATCACAACACTGTCCTACTGAGACCCACTTATAAACAGGTTTTGAAAAGGGTTACGCCTGTGGAAAAGCAGATTCAGGTGTGGGATGAGGACAGTATAGAGACGTTGAAAGGATGCCTGGAGTGTACAAATTGGACCATTTTTGAGGACTCTTCAGCTGACTTGCACGAACAGACAGATGCTATTTCAGGTTATATAGACTTCTGTGTGAGTGCGGTCATTCCAACTAAAATCATTAAGGTGTACCCAAATAACAAACCGTGGGTGACGAAAGAACTAAAGGACATACTAAATGAGAAAAAGAGAGTCTTCGTTTTAGGAAGCTTACAGAACAGAAAAGATATGCAAAGGAAGGTAAATAAGGAGATCTACAAGGCCAGGTGTCAGTACAAGGATAAGATACAGAGTACCCTGGCTGCAGGGAATTCAAAGGGCTGCATGGACTGGTATAAAGTTGATGGCCAATGCCCCCTTCAAGACAGGGAAAAAATTGACTTCATGGATGACGCAGCATCCCTTGTTTTGGCCAACAACTTAAATGAACATTTCACCCGTTTTGAAACAAATGATAATGATAATATCTCTGCCTGGCAACAGAGTGTGATGGACGATGCTGGGATGGAGAGTACTTTGATTATTAAGAAGGAGATGGTCCAGCGAGTGTTTGAGAGGACTAACGTACGAAAAAGCCCGGGGCCGGATAACATTGGAGGCAGAGTGCTGAAGTACTGTGCGGCTCAATTAAGTGGTATTTTCTGTTCCCTCTTTCAACGTTCAATGGACACCCAGGTGGTTCCACTGCTTTGGAAAACAGCAGTTGTGAACCCCCTTCCCAAAGTCTCCCATCCATCCTCATCCAAGGATTACAGGCCTATTGCCCTCACCTCTCTTTTAGTTAAATCACTTGAGCAGATCATTAAAACACACATCATGAATTCCTGTAGACATGCTCTTGACCCTCTACAATTTGCTTATAGACTTGGGAGGGGGACAGACGATGCTATTTTAGTGCTTTTAAATTATCTGTATACACACCTGGAGGGTTGTAAAACACATGCTCGCATTTTATTTGCAGATTTTTCATCAGCATTCAATACAATCCATCCACAAATTTTAGCAAACAGACTTAGAGACAATTTCCAACTAAACTCAACACTAATTAAATGGATCTTGGACTTCCTGAGTGGGCGGCCACAAAGAGTAAGGGTGGGGAATACATTATCTGGGGTCCGCTTCACTTCAGTTGGGACACCACAGGGTAGCGTCTTGTCACCACTATTATATATATTGTACACTGACTCTTGTCGCAGTAGTTATCCTGGACGTTATATAATTAAATTTGCAGATGATACTGCTGTGATTAGTCTATTGGAGCGAGATGAAACTGAGCACGGTCCAGTGTTGCATGAATTCGTTGACTGGTGTGAAGCCTCCCAGTTGCATTTGAATACGACCAAGACCAAAGAGTTGGTTTTTGATTTTAGACATGGGGCTCCCTCACCCACTCCAACTCTGATAAAAGGAGAGGAGATAGAGATGGTGACGGAGTATAAATATCTCGGTCTTATCATTGACTGCAAATTATCCTGGGATCAGTGTGCTGATGCCGTTTTTAAAAAGGGTCAACAACGTTTATATTTTCTTAGAAAACTAAATTATTTTAATGTTGATAACAAAATGTTGTCCCTTTTTTATAAGTCTTTTATTGAGAGTATTCTCTCTTACTGTATTGTATGTTGGTATGGACATTCAAAAATCACCCACAGGAACAAATTGGGGAAGATTGTTAAAACGTGTGGAAGAATCATTGGTAAACAACAGGTAGACCTGTACCAACTATATCTGACGAGATTGGTACAGAAGGCAGACAAGGTTTGCATGGATACAACCAATCCACTTTCAGTGGAGTTTAAGCGTCTCCCTTCTGGTCGTAGATATAGATACCCTAAGGTTAGAACTAACCGAGCAAAAAACTCATTTATTCCCATGGCAATAACCCAATTAAATAATGTATAGGGTGGGGTTTGATTTTTTTTTTTTTTTTTTTTTTTTTTTTTTTGATATTGTGTATGTGGATAATGTTTGTGTTGTGAATTATGTGTCAATATGTCTGTACTGTAAAACAAATTGCCTCTCTGAGGACATTAAAGTTTTCTAACTAACTAACTAACTAACTAACTAAGTTATCTTTTCAAAACTGAACTGGGACGTCTGATGTCTTAAATTCAGTGCTGCTTCATTTTTGGCCCGTAATAAGTCTCCGTCTTTCTGGAAGGGTCATGCAGATCTTCTCTTCTCTTTGAAGGGCCGGTGTAGTTCAACAGATCATTGACCTTTTGGCCCACCGGATGATGCAGTCCTCATGTGACCCTGACATCTGTTGATGTCATCAGTTTCCATAGAATTTTTGCTTCATTTGAATCCATTTTCTGTACCTCAATGCAAGTCCAGGCTGGTTTATGCTGGTTTTGTGTTATGTAGATATGCTTTTTAATTGGAAAAATTAACTAGGAGGCTCCTGGTGAAGATGATTAATAAAGAAAACCTTGCTAGTTAAGCTAGTTATGAAGCCTGGTGGGACACCAGCAAACCAGCATCCCATACTGACCACCTGCATCCAAAACACAACATGTGCTGGCGACCAGCTGTGCAGCTGTTTTGATCAAGGAGAAGCGGACCAGATGAATCTCTGGGAAGCGATTTTGGGATTCCTCTGTCTTGGGAATGAGTTTCAGGGTTTTCTGGGTGGGTCACGATGTCTATTTTGGGAACACTTTAGAGTCTTCTGCCTCCAGATGTTGTTTGTGTATTTGTTTATGTTTTTATGTATTCTTGGTTACAATTTCAAACACAACATCTCCTTGACAACCCTATCATATGATGTGATTATGGATGCGGTCATGGCTGAAGAAGAAGCTATCATGATGCTTCGGTGTATGTTTGATTAGTAAACGTCTGTTGAAAGAGAACATTCATGGGGAATCCAGCATAAAAGTCTGTAGCTAATTGCATTTTGTGTAATTATGGAGGGGTGGTTACTTTGGGACTATTGGATAAATGTACAAAATATCAGCCTAGCATTTCTGTGGGAGTTATGGACTTAAAATTTCACATGTGAGTCTCTTTCCTTATGCCATGGGAATAAATTTGCCTCAAAGACCAGTAAGCTCCACGATATTTTTATTTATTATTAATATTTTTCCCAGTATTGGACAATTTCCATCTCATCAACTCCTCATTCAATGGAACTAATGCTTACAAGACTACTAGACTACAAGACTTGCAAGACTACAACTAAAAGTTGCAGTTTTGACTTGTGATTGTTGTAGTTTATTATTGAAGTTTTGAACACATGCATGCTAAGAGCAATGGGTAAAATAATATGAATGCACAGGTGTCAATGTTGAGCATCAATATTATAGATGAAATTCAATTGCATCTGCTTCTTTACCGTCACTTCATTATGCTTCTGCTAACTGCTGCTTGAAGCTATATTATTTTGTTGTTGTTCATATTTAATTAAAGGTAAGGTCAAAGAGGACTTAAATTAATTTGATTATATCCAGCCAGTTTCCAGACAGAAAGGGTGGGAGAGGGAGACAAACAGAGAGAAATTCCTCCAGGGTCCCTCCCCTGTGGTTTGTTATGTGCACAATCTGAAGAATGCGTGTGTATGGGCTTTTGCCAAACCCACAAGCCCAACTCCCATACAATGGTCTATCCAATAATACCACTTGATTTATTACCTGGATTTGGCAACTAGTAGCAGGTTGCACAGTGCAGGTCTTCAAATATTTTGTGGGTGTGCAATAAGACATTGCTTAGACTGAATGGAATCTTCCAGAAGAAACTGGGTGAAGGTCTGTGTGTGTGTGGTATTCCCTACATTATGGGACAATGTCCCCACAAAAATGGTAATATCCAAATTCCTTGTCCTTGTGGGGACATTTTTTGGTCCCCATGAGGAAATCAGCTTTTAAAGGATTAGTTCACTTTCAAATAAAAATTTCCTGATAATTTACTCACCCCCATGTCATCCAAGATGTCCATGTCCTTCTTTCTTCAATCGAAAAGAAATTAAGGTTTTTGATGAAAACATTCCAGGATTATCCTCCTTATAGTGAACTTCAATGCCCTCCATACAGTTGAAGGTCAAAATTATAGTTTCAGTGCAGCTTAAAGGGCTTTAAACTGGCGCTGCGTTCGTTCCGTAAGTAGAATAGGGAAGGCGTAGGACATACAGCGTAAGCTTTTTGAAGAATACGAAAGTGCGGTTTTGGCGGAACCACTTGGAAGGCGATCATTTGTTTTTATAAAGCATATAAAACTTTTTCTTTGAAAATGACCAATCGTTTTCCTAGATAAGACCCTCATTCCTCGTCTGGTGTCGTTTAAAGCCCTTTGAAGCTGCACTGAAACTGTAATTTTGACCTTCAACTGTTTGGAGGCCCTTGAAGTCCACTATAAGGAGAATAATCCTGGAATGTTTTCATCAAAAAGCTTAATTTCTTTTCGACTGAAGAAAGAAGGATATGGACATCTTGGATGACATGGGGGTGAGTAAATTATCAGGAACATTTTATTTGAAAGTGAACTAATCCTAATCATACTAAGTGATGTTTTTGAAAATGTAAAAATGCAGACAATTTTCTGTGATGAGTAGGTTTAGGGTTAGGGGATAGAATATAGTTTGTACACTATAAAAATCACTGTCTATGAAAAGTCTCCATTAAAAGTGTAAGTGTGTGTGTATGTGTGTGTTTAGGTCTTAAAATTCCTTGTTTGTTTGTTCTCTTAGAGTCACGAGGATATGTGGACAGCATGACGCACACATCTATGTCATCCGACGGAGAGCTCTTCCACTCTGATGTCACAGGAAGTTCCGCCTCCTGTCAGAGGATGTTTGGATCCATGCACTCTATGTCCACCCCCAGCCCATTGGTCAACACAGACAGGTACTGACTGCCAATCAACAACAGCAACTAACAGGGATGAATGATATATCAGTACAATATTAGTTATCGATTATATTGGATATTAAATTGTGTATGTTAATTTCCCCAATTTCAAATCTCAAAATGGATATCCATTTTTCATACTGTAGATTATAATGGTGTGATGGTAATGTACTCACAAACACAAACACACACTCACAATCACACACACCAGGGGCGTTTCCTCCGAGGAGGCAAGGGAGGCAGTGCCTCCTCAACAAAACTGATTGAGAAAATAATTGATATTACAAAAAGTGACACAAAAAAATGCAAAAGTCACTCATTTTTATAAAGTAACAATATCCAGCTTGCCTCCCCTGAGCCCATTGACTTTAAACAGACCCCCTAAAGCGTGCGCTGGGTTTGGTGGGGAGTAATTGAGAATAAGTGGGGCAAAGTCATGTGAGAAGAGGCAATGCCGCCATCTCGCTTTCATTGGATAAGATCGGTTATGATTGGATATGATTGGTTCAAGCAATAAATCATGCTTCTTGTTTTCGTACATGTTCTCAAAGGCCTGAATGATGGCATTAATGGGAACATGATGACTGCTTGGTGAAATGAAAGGTACATCTTAGTGTCTGTGACCTCTGACCAGTGCGTACAAACTTGACGACTAAGATGAATAAGATGACTATTAAAAAGAAAAGCTGAACATTATTTCACAAATAATAGAATTTTATTATTACTACATTCCTAACAGCCAAATCGAAACATCTCCCACACAAAGTAAATTCTGGCATTTCAGTAACAACGGGCTACATGTGTGGTCTATCGTTTATCTACTCTATACTTAACAATGTATAAACACACGGTGGGGTGTGTTTGTCTATGTACATGATAAGTAAGAGATAACCCTGTGCTGTGGTCTCTTCTCCCTGCAGCCCCACTCCAGCTCATTCCTGGTTAGAGGGTGGATCCAGCACCCCCTTAAGTCACTACACCCCCCAGTCCTCTCCACCCCTCACCCTCTCGGCACCCAACTCCCACAGCTCCCCTCGAGGAGCTCCCCGCAGCCTGACCTCCTCTCTGGATGTCGGGGGATTGGAGAGCAGCCTGCTGGAGGCGGTGGAGGGTCTTGAGGCTCTGGGTCTGGATGTGGCTCAACCTCCCCTTCTGCCCCTGAAGAGACGAGGGACGGAAGGCTCAGAGACAATGTTGAGTTTCCCGCTCAGCAGGAGTGCTACCAGCATGTCCTATGCCAGTCACAACACCTCACCTACCAGATCTACGCCGAGTCCAGGTGAGCATCGGGCCTGTTTGCAAGTGCACAAGCAGCCAGATTCACCTTTAAATATATAATATGATATTATTCTTATTTACAGATTTCATGGCCAGTAAACCGGAAAATGTGAAGTTTGTTCAGGATACATCAAAGTTCTGGTACAAGCCGGATATCTCGAGAGAGCAAGGTAACAATATTAGATCATCAGTAGGCCTTAGTTGAAGGTAGAGGTCATGTTAAATATGAGTTGAACAAAAGTGAGACTGTAAGACATGTATGCAACTGTATGCATTACCATTCAAAAGTTTAGGCTTTTTAAATGTGTTTTAAAGAAGTCTCTTATGTGTTTCAAACCTGTAAGACTTTCGTTCATATTCAGAACACAACTGCAGATGTTTATGATGAAATCTGAGAGCTTTCTGTCCCTCCACAGACAGCTACACAACTGACACTTTGAAACTTCAAAAAGTTCATAAAGAGATCATAAAACGAATCCATGTGAATTGAGCGGTTTAGTCCGAATGTGCTGCATAACACGAGAATGAACCTCATTGGTTCTTGAGGAAGCTCAAACGTGCTGCGTAACACGAGAACGGACCTCATTGGTTCTTGAGGAAGCTCAAACGTGCTGCGTAACACGAGAACGAACCTCATTGGTTCTTGAGGAAGCTCAAACGTGCTGCGTAACACGAGAACGAACCTCATTGGTTCTTGAGGAAGCTCAAACGTGCTGCGTAACACGAGAACGAACCTCATTGGTTCTTGAGGAAGCTCAAACGTGCTGCGTAACACGAGAACGAACCTCATTGGTTCTTGAGGAAGCTCAAACGTGCTGCGTAACACGAGAACGGACCTCATTGGTTCTTGCTGAAGCTCAAACGTGCTGCGTAACACGAGAACGGACCTCATTGGTTCTTGCTGAAGCTCAAACGTGCTGCGTAACACGAGAACGGACCTCATTGGTTCTTGCTGAAGCTCAAACGTGCTGCGTAACACGAGAACGGACCTCATTGGTTCTTGAGGAAGCTCAAACGTGCTGCGTAACATGAGAATGAACCTCATTGGTTCTTGCTGAAGCTCAAACGTGCTGCGTAACACGAGAACGAACCTCATTGGTTCTTGAGGAAGCTCAAACGTGCTGCGTAACATGAGAATGAAACTCATTGGTTCTTGAGGAAGCTCAAACGTGCTGCGTAACATGAGAATGAACCTCATTGGTTCTTGAGGAAGCTCAAACGTGCTGCGTAACATGAGAATGAACCTCATTGGTTCTTGAGGAAGCTCAAACGTGCTGCGTAACACGAGAATGAACCTCATTGGTTATTGCTGAAGCTCAAACGTGCTGCGTAACATGAGAATGAACCTCATTGGTTCTTGCTGAAGCTCAAACGTGCTGCGTAACACGAGAATGAACCTCATTGGTTATTGCTGAAGCTCAAACGTGCTGCGTAACACAAGAATGAACCTCATTGGTTATTGCTGAAGCTCAAACGTGCTGCGTAACATGAGAATGAACCTCATTGGTTCTTGCTGAAGCTCAAACGTGCTGCGTAACACAAGAACGAACCTCATTGGTTCTTGCTGAAGCTCAAACGTGCTGCGTAACATGAGAATGAACCTCATTGGTTCTTGCAGAAGCTCCAGAACTAGACCTTTAAGGTCATAGGTCACTTGTCATGTTGTCTGGAGTTGACCACTGAAAATTTATGGAAAGATGAATCTCAATAATGCTTGCTGAATGTTATGAACACTAATGTATACAGTGATGTGATTCTTTGGACTAAAGTTCCTTCTGTCCCTCACAGCCTTGTTTTTACTTGCTACTTTTTTAAGCAGACTGAAAGTCTGGCAGCTGTTTTCAGTCATATTAAGCAATGGAAAATCCTTTTAAATTCCTTCTAGTGAATCAATTCATTCAGATGGTAATAAAAAAAAAAAACATTCACCAATTCATTTGACTCTTTGCACAGATGCCTATTCTGCATGAACTTTTTCCATCTTTTTGTATCAGTTATATAAATAATATTATGTATTTTTGGCAAAACTGTATAATATTTGGTAACACTTCAGTATGGGGAACAATTCTCACTTTTAACGAGTTGCTTATTAGGTTGCATATTGGCTGTTTATTAACCACATATTAATATTTTATTCTGCATGACCTTATTCTGCATCCCTAAATCCTACCCAAAACCTAAACTTAAGTTCCTTACCAACTATTAATAAGCAGTACATTAGGAGCTTATTGAGGCAAAAGTCATAGTTAATAGTGAATATGTGTTCTCCATACTAAAGTGTTACCTAATATTTAGTCAAATGCTGCTTATCACAATGTCTCCTGTGAAAGAAATGGCTTTTTTTGTTCATTGGTGTTATATATTGTTAATTGATATATTGATTATTCTCAAAGGATCTTAAAGTGGATCTCAAAGTACACTAAAAAAAATGCTGTGTTAAAAACAACCCAAGTTGGGTTGAAAATGGACAAACCCAGTGATTGGGTTGTTTTAACCCAGCAGTTGGGTTAAATGTTTGCCCAACCTGCTGGGTAGTTTTTATTTAAACCAACTATTGTTTGAAAATGACTATATGGCTGACTTAAAATGAATCTAAAATGAAATTAAAATGTTCATTTATTAAACATATTAATAAATGTTAATTTTCAAGATATTTCGGGTTCATTTTAAGTAAACAATACTGTAATTTTTAAACAATAGTTGAGTTAAGTAAAACTACCCAGCAGGTTGGGCAAACATTTAACCCAACTGCTTGGTTAAAACAACACAATCGCTGGGTTTGTCCATTTTCAACCCAACTTGGGTTGTTTTTAACACAGCATTTTTTAGAGTGTAGCTTCCATCACCACAATCTACACTGGTTTATATCATTACATTCTCTTTTGCTTCTAAGATGACTGCATAATACATCTGTGTTTTTTTTATTTTATTTTTTTGATGTAGCTATTGGCATTCTCAAGGATAAAGAGCCGGGCTCCTTCATCATCAGAGACAGTCACTCATTCAGAGGAGCTTACGGATTGGCCATGAAGGTGGCCACGCCCCCACCCTCCGTTCTACAGCAGAGCAGGAAAAGTAAGAGAATGCTGCACATTACTTTTTATGACAACTCAAGATGAACGATGAAGCAATTGACTGGGCAAACACACAACCTGCCCATAAAGAGTATTGAAAACATATTTTATGTAACTTAACAAGTACTTGGTGTGGAAAATATCAGACTCTGGGTTCCTCGTATGACAATTCTTGTTTTTTATGGAATGTTGCAGTATTTATTATAAATGATTTATTGTGCACATCACTCAATTCATGTTCCCTTGTAATCTTTAATCAAAATAACTTCCCCTCCCTTTTGAAACGACATCTCTTCTCTAATGCAGAAGAGAACCTGTCACTCACATGACATCACAGCAGTAGCCATCCAATCTATTCCTGATTGACTAAATCTATTTCCGCCCTACATTTGTCTTTTTTTGTTTGCTTCTTTGAGAAACTTTCACTTGCATATACACTACCTTTCAAAAGTTTTAGATTGGTAAGATTTTTTTTTTTTTTTGTGTGTGTGTGTGTTTGAAAGAAGTCTCTTCTGTTCACCAAGGCTGAATTTATTTGATTCAGAAAACGGCACAAACAGTAATACTGTGAAATATTTTTACAATTTAAAATAACTGTTTTCTATTTGAATATATTTTAAAATGTAATGTATTCCTGTGATCAAAGCTGAATTTTCAGCATCATTACTCCAGTCTTCAGTGTCACATGATCCTTCAGAAATCATTCTAATGATGATTTGATGCTCAAGAAACATTTCTTATTGCTATCAATGTTGTGTACACATTTTTTTCAGGATTCTTTGGTGAATAGAAGTTCAAAAGAACAGCATTTATCTGAATCAGAAAGCTTTTGTAACATAAATGTCTCTATAATGTCACTTTTGATCAATTTAATACATCCTTGCTGAATAAAAGTATGAATTTCTTTCAAATATATAAATAGCAGCAAATAATATTAGAACTAAGGATCATGTGACACTGAAGACTGGAGTAATGATGCTGAAAATTCAGCTTTTCCATTTATATCACAATAGGGAAGAAAAGACTTCCGTTTCATGCCAACTTTAAACACTCTGTATAAATATGAACTGTCCATAGACTCTGAATGTACAGGAATGAACTGCAGAGAAATATTTGATGGACTTTAAGACCCTGAAGAGCTGAACATCCCGACACTATTGTGTGAGGAACAGCTGAATGAGTGTGAACACAGCTGGAGCGTTCATATCCAAAGCCCCTCCGTAAACACGGTGTGTCTCTCAATCACAGGAAGGAAGGGAGACACACACACACACTGTCGGTCACCATCTGATTCATAGTTCTAGATGACTGGAGGGGGTTTCATACAGTATAATGCTGTATTAGCTATTATTTATTTTCTGTATCATGAGAAATTGCATTTTGAGATAAGAGTTTATTGTATCAAACAAACAAAGACTGTCTATACTCAACATCAATTATGCCTGTTTGGTGTTCAGAAACTTGGCCAGCCCAGTCAGAATGAGGTATTAAGGAGGAAGCAGGATACAAATTGTTGTTCCTAAACATCAGAAGAACTCATGATTAGAGTAAAATGCAGGAAAGTCTGTCCTTGTGCTGTTGCTGCTGCTCTGTAGATCCCAAAATTAGAAACAAGCAGCTGTAATGCTCTTTATAACAAGATCCTTGATCATTTCAGAGCTACTTTCTCAGTGTGACACGTTTCAGTCCATTTCCTCTTGCTACTATGTTTATGTTATTGCTTTAATAATTAAAAATAATTTTACATATGAAGTCATTTCCTGTCTCTTTGCACAGTGGGTGATCTGACCAATGAGCTTGTGCGGCATTTCCTGATCGAGTGCACACCGAAAGGTGTGCGGTTAAAAGGCTGTCCCAACGAACCCTACTTTGGTAAGAACCTGTTAATGTCTGCATGATGTTAATGAGGGCATGAGTGCTGCTAGTTAAAGCCTCATCATCTGCATGGTCATGATCTCCCTCTAGTGGCTGTTATCATGTTATCATTTATAATTTTTTTAAAGAAATTAATTATTTTGTTCAGCAAGAATGCATTTAATAGATCAAAAGTGACATTAAAGACTTTTATATTGTTACTATTTCAAAATAAATGCTGTTCTTTTGAACTTTCAAAAAAAAAAAATGTATTCCAGTTTCAACAAAAATATTACACAGCACAACTGATTTCAACATTTTTGATCATTAAAAATGTGTCTGAAGCACCAAATCAGTATATTAGAAAGAATTCTGAAGAAACTTGAGTAATGATGCTGAAAATTCAGCTTTGATCACAGGAATTAATTACATTTTAAAATATGTTACAATAGAAAACAGTTATTTTAAATTGTAATAATCTTTCTCAATATACTGTAGCATAATAGACTTCTTTCAAAAGCATTTCAAAACATTTGACTCCAAACATTTGAACAGTAGTGCATATCTTTTTAAATAAGCAAAATTGAAACAACTGTGTATTGTTGTATGGAAAATAATATGGTAAAACATGTAGCTAAACTAATTAAAAATGTTATGTTTCTTGTATGTGTAGGAAGTCTCACAGCTTTGGTGTGTCAACATTCCATCACGCCCTTGGCTTTACCCTGCAGACTTATCATCCCAGGCAGAGGTACGTAATGTTATTTATGGAAGCCACTGCATAAAAAATAAAAAAGGTAAATTCGAATTTTATTTCACAATTCTGACTTTTTTTCTTGCAATTGTGTGATATAAACGTATAAAGTGATATAAAATGTAAAATTATAAAGTGATATAAAATTAATTGCGTGATAAAGTCACAATTGCATGCTATAAGAGAGATAAACTTGCAATTCTGAGAAAAAAAAAATCACTTTTTCCTCAGAATTGGACATTTTATAACTACAAATTGTGAGAAAAAGTCAGAATTGTGAGATACAAACTTGCAATTACAAGAAAAAAAGCCAAAATTGTGAGATATAAAATCACAATTGCAAGAAAAAAAGTCAGACCTGCAGGATATAAACTCACAATTGTAAAAAAAAAAAAAAGAAGAAATTGAAATTTCGAGATACAAACTTGCAATTCTGAGATAAAGTCACTTTTTCCTCAGAATTGGATATTTTATAACAACAAATTGCAAGAAAAAAGTCAGAATTGCGAGACATAAAATCTCAATTTCGAGAAAAAAAAGTCAGAATTGCAAGATATAAACTCGCAATTGCGAGAAAAAAGTCAGAATAGGCAGTTTTATGACTACAAATTCCGAGAAAAAGGTCAGAATTGTGAGATACAAAGTCGCAATTACCTTTATTTTATATTATTCAGTGGCAGAAACAAGCTTCCACAGTTATTAGAGTGTCTGCATGTTTTTCTGTACTAACTGGATACTTCTTTTAGACCCTCTAGAAGAGTCAAATGAATCTCCAGCACAAACATCTACAAACTCTGCAGCAGAGCTACTTAAACAGGGAGCAGGTAATTAAATATTTGCGTGTGTGTGTTGAATTTCTTCAGTGGTTATTGTATAGGAAATGATTTTGATGTGCTAATGTGTATGTGTGTTGTTCAGCGTGTAACGTGTGGTTCCTGGGCAGCGTGGAGCTGGAGTCTCTGACAGGAGTTCAGGGTGTTCAGAAGGCCACCACTGTGATTTTCAGTATGGATCCACCAACCACATCCACTGTCGTTCACTTTAAAGTGTCTGCACAGGGAATCACCCTCACAGACAACCAGAGGAAGTGAGTCTCTCTCTTTAGCTTTCTGTTCCTTAAGTTGAACGTCCCTATATTTCATAGCCAGGTGTTTTTTTAGGGGGAGTTAGCAATAATGTAATGCCATAATTTTGATAAAAATTTGTGTTAGTGACATTTCCACTTTAACATCATTCAGAGATGATTGCTATTTTGAAAACCAATTGTAGGTAATGTTGTGTGAAATGTTTTGTCCCATGATGTCTCTAATCAGCTGTTGTTTAATTTGCTGTGTATAATTAGTTTTTTTAAATTTTTATATTTTTTTTATGTTTTTGAAAGAAGTCTCTTCTGCTCACCAAGGCTACATTTTTTTTAATCAAAAATACAGTAAAACAATGAAATTGTGAAATATTACAATTTAAAATAGCTGTTTTCTTATTTAATATATTTTAAAATGTCATTTATTCCTGTGATCAAAGCTGAATTTTCTGAATTTACAGTGTCACATGATCCTTCAAAAATCATTCTAATATGCTGATTTGGTGCTTAAGAAACATTTCTCATTATTATCAATGTTAAAAACAGTTGTGCTGCTTAATATTTTTATAGAAAACTTTTTTTATGAATAGAAAGTTTAAAAGAACAGCATTTATTTGAAATAGAAATATTTTTTATTATTAATTTTATATAATATATTTTAATTTTATAAATATCTTTACCTTCTTACCTTTTGATTAATTAAATGCATCATTGATGAATAAAAGTAAAAATTTCTTTTAGTCCTGAGTTTTTATATCACTTTTATGTTTCCAGATTGTTCTTCAGGAGACACTATGCTGTCAACACAGTGATATTCTGTGCCCTGGATCCTCAGGACAGGAAGTACGTCACACACACAAACAAACACGCACACATTGGGTTTTCATGTTTTATGGGGAATTTCCATAAACATAATGATTTTTATACTGTACAAACTGCATATGTAATCCTCTAACCCTAAACACAAAGCTCACAGAAAATGTTCTGCATTTTTACGTTTTCAAAAAACACCACTTAGTATGATTTATAAGCTGTTTGCCTCACGAGGACAAAAAAATGTGCCCACAAGGTCAAAAATATCTGATATTACTATTAGGGGTGAGCGATATGACCAAAATCTTATATCACTTACAGTTGTGCTCAAAAGTTTACATACCCCTTGCAGAATCTGCAAATTGTTAATTATTTTAACAAAATAAGTGGGATTGTGCAAAATGTTTGTTTTTTTTATTTAGTACGGTCCTGAATAAGATAGTTTGCATAAAAGATAGTTTGCATAAAAAATAGCTGAATTTATAAAAATGACCCATTCAAAAATGTACATACCCTTGATTCTCAATACTGTGTGGTTACCTGATGATCCACGACTTGTGATGGTTGTTCATGATGAGTCTCTTAAAATGACCAACATTCTTCAGAAAAATCCTCCAGCTCCTGCAAATTCTTTAGTTTTCCAGCATCTTCTGCATATTTGAACCCTTTCCAGCAGTGACTGAATGATTATGAGATTCATCTTTTCACACTGAGGACAACTGAGGGACTCAAACTCAACTATTAAAAATGGTTCAAACATTCACTGATGCTCCAGAAGGAAACACGATGCATTAAGAGCCAAGGTGTGAAAACTTTTGAACAAGATGAAGATTTCCAAATTTGTCTTATTTTGTTTAAATATTTATTTTTTTCATTTAGTACTGCTCATTGAAAGCTACAGAAGATACTTGCATGTTTCCCGGAAGACAAATTAAGTAAAATTTATCTTGATCTTCAAATTCAAAACGTTTTCACCCCTGGCTCTAAATGCTGGAAAGGGTTCAAACATGCTGGAAAACAGAAGAATTTGCAGGATCTGGAGGATTTTTCTGAAGAACGTTGGTCAGTTTATAAATTTGACTATATGTTAACATCTTTTATGCAAAATATCTTATTCAGGACAGTACTAAATAAAAAAAGAACACATTTTGCATAATCCCTCTTATTTTATTGAAGTAATTAACATTTTTGCAGATTCTGCAAGGGGTATGTAAACTTTTGAGCACAACTGTATATTAACACTCAAGCTTACAAGTAAACAGTCAGTGATAAAATAAGAACAAAGAAACTTAATTACAAGCAATGGGACAAAACTGCAATAGAACAAAGACACAAATGAAATAGACCTACCTGAAAAACTTCAAGCAATAAAAATGATAAATACTACATACTGTAAATGGTATAAAGTAATCAAATTTATAAAAACACTGCATAGTCTTCACTGTGTAAATTAAATATACATTTATTCTTATTTAAGTTACAAAAGTGATTCGGTCAAGAGCATTGAGAGATTTGTTGTTTGATTAACATTAATGACAACAGCTGGTTTATTAGGCTGCCGTCACTAAGACCTGACGCACGGATCATATACATAATTTTCTCCATCATACAATACGCTTTAAAATGAACTGCATGCCATTTATCACCACAAGCCAGCATTTAATATGATATTGTAAAATCGATCAGCTTACTGCAGTGTGCAACAAGTGTCTCACAGCAGCCGCCGGGCAAACGCACAGAGTAGCGTTATAACATAAATTTCAACACACTCAAATGTATCTAATATGATAAACAGAGCTGTGTTACCTCATAATCATGACCGGAAAAGCGGAAGCGGCGCCGGCGACTGTGTCATAATAAAAGTCCCGCTGCTCGTGATGCGTGTGTTGCGCAATCGCTCCAGCTCCTCGTTCAGCTCACAACACTCGCTCCTGCTCTGCTTCATACTACAGTAACGTTAATAATCGCATCCATGAACATGATTTCTTCCCGAGTCCTATCCCTATTCTTTTGCACCATCCGTTGAGGTGAAGACCACATGTCCCAAGATTCCGCACTCAGACTTGCCGTCATCTAGCGAAGCCTTTGTTTTGAATAGGCTTCTAGCGACCTCTAGGGGACAAAATTATTACATACTGCACCTTTAAGACATAAATGACTGTGTTTATGAGGATACTTGCAAAGACGGGCATTTTGACACGCAAGTATGTGTATATAACCATTCAAGCCCAATTACGTGGCAAAAAGAACTGAGTTCAGTGCTCAAGCGCTTTATGAGCAGCAACTTTATGCGCACTTATCTCTCAGACAGCGTTCAGAAACAATCACACAGTGTGCACATAAAGCAAAATGAGTGCTCTTTCACTGCTTATTGTGCTTCAGTGGTTTAAAATCACTTGTGTTTAAACAGCAATGCTTAAAAACGCATGTAAACGATAAGATTTCATGATCATGCAGAACAGCACATGCACATAACGGTGATAGACCAATATAATCCAATATCACTATCGGTTGACAATTTAATTCAACATTTCATTTTTTGTTGGGTTTGTGGGATGTTCTGACTTCTCTACTGATCTGTTCACAGATGGACACGAGACGGCTGTACAGCTGCAAAGTGAGTCCCTCTTTTAATCAGTCCCAATCTCAGTTTTGAAGTAGTGCTAGTTGTGTATTTGGGTAAACGTGCTCCTTGTACATGTGTGTACATTTATTCATTATTGTACGTGTGTGTGTAACAGGATCTTTGGCTTTATTGCGAGGAAAAGCGGAAGCAGCACAGAGAATGTGTGTCACCTGTTTGCCGAACACGACCCCGAGCAGCCCGCGAGCGCCATCGTCAACTTTGTCTCCAAGGTGATGATAGGCTCTCAGAAGACCAAATAGAAAGATATTCTTGCGGATGGGAACCAACTCCACATCCTCCGCTTCAAATGTAGAAGACCAAAACATATTTACAGTTTTGCTGCAGTTGTGATCGGTTTCGCTTGTTAATGGTGTTGAGACAATGAAACCTCAGTATTGTAATGGATGAAACTTTCACCCTGTTGTTTGGAGAAAATGGGGCATCGCTAAACTTCATGAGGACCAGGAACAGATTTATAGGTGGACCTTAATGGACCACCCTTTTCACAAGTCCCAGGACAACATTCCTGATGACAGCTCGGAGGACAATTTCCACAGGATGTCTTTGAAATCCATGCAGTGCTGGCGCATCACAGGACACATCCATCAGGGGGCGCCACACTTCTTTGGCTCATTCTCGCACTGCCATAAACAGAGTCTGATGAAAACAAAGTTGAAGGCCTTAGGGGAAAAATGACTAACAGTTATTTTATTTTAGCTACCTAGCTTTTTTTTTTTTGCAGTATTTCGGAGGTCCCTGGTTTCGTTTGTAAATAATAATGATTAATTTGTGTCTGGGCACATCCACAAGATGCAGACCAAAGAGCATTTTGCATATCAATTTACAGAACTTTTCAATTTTATAAATATATATATATATGTGTATACATTATCAAATACCACTTTTAATGTTTTTATAGCTCAAAATATTCAGTGCATTGTTGTTTATCTGTGTATTTGTTTAGAAGTGCGGAGCTAACATTTTCAGTCAATGACAAGTGGTTTCCTTAAAAAGCATGTTGGCTTTACTTTGTTTATATATTTGGAAATATTTATCATATAACTCATATTCTGTGTATACTCATCTCTCTTACTCTTCTATGCGGCATGAGTGTTAAAACGTCTTATTTGATAAATCACCTCTTTTGAGGTAAGCAGCATGACATTGCTCATGTAGACTCAGTACTTCTGACATATTATTTTCACTGAACAAGTGTGTAAATGCTTGATCAAAGAGGATTCTGGGTTAAGTTTCACTTGGAATAAATCTGAATCAGACATAACTCTGCATGTGCAATTACTTTCCTTACTTTAAGCTGCAAGGACCGTGTTTTCATTACAAAAACTGTTCTGTACTTTTCTTGTACTGTCTAACTCTGTTTTTTGTTTTTTTTGTAAACTAATGTTTTATGGACTGTATACATGCACAGAATACAATAAAGATATTGTATGGTACTAAACTGAGACAGTGTCGAGTCTGTCATGAAAGGACATCTATCATGGCATGCTAGTTGGTTCACCAGCAGCTTTAAGGCCACAAAAATGCTAATGCTAGTTACGCTGACTTGTTTTTATACCTTAATATGGCTGTAACAAACTTAGTGGAAATTATCCTTAAAATGGCTGTTAAGTGTGATGTTGTGATATTTTGTAGTTGGCTAGCTAGTTAGCTGCTCACAAAAAGTATGTTCTGTGTGTGAATGAACGTAGCTAGGCTACTACAGATCTGTCGTGTTGTCTTTGTCACATGACCTACCAGCTTCAGTTGCATCACTTCACTGCTATTCACAAAACTTCTCCCGTGGCCTCATGGGATAGTAAAGTGCCAATTGGACTTGAAGTAGTCATCCAGGTACTTTTCACCTACTGTTTGAATACTATGAATTTGGACATAGGTTAAAGGGTTAGTTCACCCAAAAATGAAAAAATAATGTCATTTAGTACCCGTAAGACCTTCGTTCATCTACGGAACACAAATTAAGATATTTTAGTTGAAATCCGATGGCTCAGTGAGGCCTGCATAGCCAGCAATGACTCTCTCAAGATCCATTAATGTACTAAAAACATATTCAGTTCATGTGAGTTCAGTAGTTCTATCTTAATATAGGCCAAGTACACACTAAGTTTCAGGAGTGACAACCGCATTTAAATGCGGGAGTGAATCCCCTAAATTATCATTACATGTGTGTACGGAACACTCTCGAAAATGCGATGATTGACAGCTTGGAAACCATAGCGACGTTCTAGCGTCTCTCCTGTTTGGTATCCGTTATTATTGTGACAAAACACTCGTTATTTTCAGCAATTTAACTAAACACACTAACAAAGTCGACGGAGGCGTCGTGTTTTGTTTATGCTTGTATAGACAGTTTCACACCGCGCGCGGCACTCATTCTGTGTTGCCATGGTCACTCATTATAAGCTTTTTGGGCTTGCTGTTTAAGCTCGTCTCATAAAGCAAACGGGTTTATGGAGTTATGAGCAGACATGAATCGCGATTTTTAGCATAAAGCATTTGGATAGACTTGTGCTTTCTTTGAGATTCGCCGCGCCTAAAAGAGAGACACACGTTACACCGGTGCACGTAAACGTCATTAACAAAGTTGTTCGGTTCTGTACAGACTGCATAGAATTTCTGTATGCGGTTGTCACTAACTTACATGTATTTTTCGGGAGTTAATACGGTTGTAGAATGCCGTTGTCACTCCAGTATTTTTCTGAACTGTGTGTGTACAGAACGCGATTAAGCACTAAAAGGTGAACTGACAACCGAATTTAGCTGCAGTGTGTACGTGGCCATAGTGACGGGAATATTTTTGTGGGCCAAAAAAAAAACAAACAAACAAGCAAACGACTTTTTAACAATCTAGTGATGGCCGATTTCAAAGCACTACATCTGCGTCCCAATTCGCCTACTTATACTACGTCCTAAAAGTATGTACTGTTTTTGTAAAGAAAAAGTACATACTTTTGAGTGTGTAGTAGAAGAGTATTCAAGTTTTGGGACATACTACCTCGTCATAACTACTGCGTCTTTAACGGACGTTCTGTTGCTTAGTTACTCAACCTGTAACTGTTTAAACTACCTGTCAATCATCTTGTCACAGTTAAAATCCTCCACATTGAATTAAATTTATTTTCCTACCAGAAATGTAGTCGCACGTTGATCTGCCAGTCATGGGTCTTTCATAAAGAGAACTCTCCTCATCTTTGCATAATGATGCATTTAAAAGTTAATGACCTAACACATCGTTATAAAAGTTCACAATGCTGTTGCAGATGAAATATAATGTGGATAACATATCTTTTTGTCAGGTTAGACACTGCTTATTAATCATTCAAGCCCCTTTATCTTAACTGTCGTACCTCGCACGTCCGTCATGTTTGTAGTTTTTAAACACTTTTTATTCGTATTTGTAGTTCTAATCGAATCCTCGTCCACAGCGCAATGTGTTATTGGCAATATTAGCCGTTAGAAGTGTGCACGGATCTGCACTTCGAATTCTAACCGGAAAAAGTACACCATCTGGGTATCTTTGGAATAATCATTTCAACATACTACGATTTGGGACATACTAATTATTTTTTCGAATACTATTTAGGACGCATAGTATGCAAATTGGGACGCAGCAACTGCTTTGGAGCGTTATGAATCTTTTGAGTCAAATTAGTGATTCGGATCACGTATATCAAACCGCCAAACTGCTGAAATCACGTGACTTTGGCGCTCCGATTCACTGATTTGATTTGTAAAGCTCCGAAGCTTCAAGAAGCATTGTCATGAAATCGGCCATCACTAGATTAAAAATGGC